>NW_027422838.1:90000-91622 GCF_048934315.1 Petromyzon marinus | reverse complement strand
AAGTCGACCGGAAAAGAGTAAATTGTCCCGGGTAGTAGCTTCCTTTCGAAAACAAAATGTTTTTTTGTTTTCGAAAGGAAGCAAAGAAGTGTGGCAGAGGTGCATGGGTGGTGGGTGGGAATTACACTGAGAGACTAAAAGGTAAAACGCATGGATCAGAGAAGAGACGGAAATCAGAGACGTCAAGTCGACCGGAAAAGAGTAAATTGTCCCGGGTAGTAGCTTCCTTTCGAAAACAAAATGTTTTTTTGTTTTCGAAAGGAAGCAAAGAAGTGTGGCAGAGGTGCGTGGTGGGTGGGAATTACACTGAGAGACTAAAAGGTAAAACGCATGGATCAGAGAAGAGACAGAAATCAGAGACGTCAAGTCGACCGGAAAAGAGTAAATTGTCCCGGGTAGTAGCTTCCTTTCGAAAACAAAATGTTTTTTTGTTTTCGAAAGGAAGCAAAGAAGTGTGGCAGAGGTGCGTGGGTGGTGGGTGGTGGGAATTACACTGAGAGACTAAAAGGTAAAACGCATGGATCAGAGAAGAGACGGAAATCAGAGACGTCAAGTCGACCGGAAAAGAGTAAATTGTCCCGGGTAGTAGCTTCCTTTCGAAAACAAAATGTTTTTTTGTTTTCGAAAGGAAGCAAAGAAGTGTGGCAGAGGTGCATGGGTGGTGGGTGGGAATTACACTGAGAGACTAAAAGGTAAAACGCATGGATCAGAGAAGAGACGGAAATCAGAGACGTCAAGTCGACCGGAAAAGAGTAAATTGTCCCGGGTAGTAGCTTCCTTTCGAAAACAAAATGTTTTTTTGTTTTCGAAAGGAAGCAAAGAAGTGTGGCAGAGGTGCGTGGGTGGTGGGTGGTGGGAATTACACTGAGAGACTAAAAGGTAAAACGCATGGATCAGAGAAGAGACGGAAATCAGAGACGTCAAGTCGACCGGAAAAGAGTAAATTGTCCCGGGTAGTAGCTTCCTTTCGAAAACAAAATGTTTTTTTGTTTTCGAAAGGAAGCAAAGAAGTGTGGCAGAGGTGCATGGGTGGTGGGTGGTGGGAATTACACTGAGAGACTAAAAGGTAAAACGCATGGATCAGAGAAGAGACGGAAATCAGAGACGTCAAGTCGACCGGAAAAGAGTAAATTGTCCCGGGTAGTAGCTTCCTTTCGAAAACAAAATGTTTTTTTGTTTTCGAAAGGAAGCAAAGAAGTGTGGCAGAGGTGCGTGGGTGGTGGGTGGTGGGAATTACACTGAGAGACTAAAAGGTAAAACGCATGGATCAGAGAAGAGACGGAAATCAGAGACGTCAAGTCGACCGGAAAAGAGTAAATTGTCCCGGGTAGTAGCTTCCTTTCGAAAACAAAATGTTTAATCAGAGACGTCAAGTCGACCGGAAAAGAGTAAATTGTCCCGGGTAGTAGCTTCCTTTCGAAAACAAAATGTTTTTTTGTTTTCGAAAGGAAGCAAAGAAGTGTGCAGAGGTGCATGGGTGGTGGGTGGTGGAATTACACTGAGAGACTAAAAGGTAAAACGCATGGATCAGAGAAGAGACGGAAATCAGAGACGTCAAGTCGACCGGAAAAGAGTAAATTGTCCCGGGTAGAAGGCAACGTCGGTGAAGGGCGATCGCCGTG
>NW_027422838.1:67500-85000 GCF_048934315.1 Petromyzon marinus | reverse complement strand
GTGTGTATATGAGTGTGCATATGTGTGTGTCTGTGTGTGTGTGTGTGTCTGTGTGTGTGTGTCTGTGTGTGTACGTGTGTGTGTCTGTGTACGTGTGTGTGTGTACGTGTGAGTGTGTGTACGTGTGTGTGTGTCCATGTGTGTGTGTGTACGTGTGTGTGTCTGTGTGTGTGTGTGTCCGTGTGTGTGTGTCTGTGTGTGTGTGTCCGTGTGTGTGTGTGTATGTGTGTACGTGTGTACGTGTGTGTACGTGTGTGTCTGTGTGTGTGTGTATGTGTATGTGTGTACGTGTGTGTGTGTGTGTACGTGTGTGTATGTGTATGTGTGTGTGGACGGAGTCTTGGCGTGTATTGAATCGTTAATCGATTGTCGATCTGGCCAACCGCGTGTCATTAACAAACACCGCACCCACCGCCGCACACGGACAAACAAATTGGAACGTCGGGGCGCGGCGCGCAAACTTTTAAACTTGCGGCTCACCGGTAAGCTGACGGACAATCCGCAACAGCCAAATTCAGCAACCGCCTGCCGAGCCGCCCCCCCCCCCCCCCAAAAAAAAACTCAACGAGGAGATTGGCCACGGCAACTCAGAGTTTGGCGACGCGTTTCGGTGCGATTGTATCATCGTACGGCTCTCGCAACGTGAGCCCACGGTTGACGGGAGCAACGTGACCCACGGTTGACGGGAGCACGTGACCCCACGGTTGACGGGAGCAACGTGAGCCCACGGTTGACGGGAGCACGTGACCCACGGTTGACGGGAGCAACGTGAGCCCACGGTTGACGGGAGCAACGTGACCCACGGTTGACGGGAGCACGTGACCCACGGTTGACGGGAGCAACGTGACCCACGGTTGACGGGAGCACGTGACCCACGGTTGACGGGAGCACGTGACCCACGGTTGACGGGAGCAACGTGACCCACGGTTGACGGGAGCACGTGACCCACGGTTGACGGGAGCAACGTGACCCACGGTTGACGGGAGCACGTGACCCACGGTTGACGGGAGCACGTGACCCACGGTTGACGGGAGCACGTGACCCACGGTTGACGGGAGCAACGTGACCCACGGTTGACGGGAGCACGTGACCCACGGTTGACGGGAGCAACGTGACCCACGGTTGACGGGAGCAACGTGAGCCCACGGTTGACGGGAGCACGTGACCCACGGTTGACGGGAGCAACGTGACCCACGGTTGACGGGAGCAACGTGACCCACGGTTGACGGGAGCACGTGACCCACGGTTGACGGGAGCAACGTGACCCACGGTTGACGGGAGCAACGTGAGCCCACGGTTGACGGGAGCAACGTGAGCCCACGGTTGACGGGAGCACGTGACCCACGGTTGACGGGAGCAACGTGAGCCCACGGTTGACGGGAGCACGTGACCCACGGTTGACGGGAGCACGTGAGCCCACGGTTGACGGGAGCAACGTGACCCACGGTTGACGGGAGCACGTGACCCACGGTTGACGGGAGCACGTGACCCACGGTTGACGGGAGCAACGTGACCCACGGTTGACGGGAGCACGTGACCCACGGTTGACGGGAGCACGTGACCCACGGTTGACGGGAGCACGTGAGCCCACGGTTGACGGGAGCACGTGACCCACGGTTGACGGGAGCAACGTGAGCCCACGGTTGACGGGAGCAACGTGAGCCCACGGTTGACGGGAGCACGTGACCCACGGTTGACGGGAGCAACGTGACCCACGGTTGACGGGAGCACGTGACCCACGGTTGACGGGAGCAACGTGACCCACGGTTGACGGGAGCACGTGACCCACGGTTGACGGGAGCACGTGACCCACGGTTGACGGGAGCAACGTGACCCACGGTTGACGGGAGCAACGTGAGCCCACGGTTGACGGGAGCACGTGACCCACGGTTGACGGGAGCAACGTGACCCACGGTTGACGGGAGCAACGTGACCCACGGTTGACGGGAGCACGTGACCCCACGGTTGACGGGAGCACGTGACCCACGGTTGACGGGAGCAACGTGACCCACGGTTGACGGGAGCACGTGACCCACGGTTGACGGGAGCAACGTGAGCCACGGTTGACGGGAGCACGTGACCCACGGTTGACGGGAGCAACGTGACCCACGGTTGACGGGAGCAACGTGACCCACGGTTGACGGGAGCACGTGACCCACGGTTGACGGGAGCACGTGACCCACGGTTGACGGGAGCAACGTGACCCACGGTTGACGGGAGCACGTGACCCACGGTTGACGGGAGCAACGTGACCCACGGTTGACGGGAGCAACGTGACCCACGGTTGACGGGAGCACGTGACCCACGGTTGACGGGAGCAACGTGACCCACGGTTGACGGGAGCACGTGACCCACGGTTGACGGGAGCACGTGACCCACGGTTGACGGGAGCAACGTGAGCCCACGGTTGACGGGAGCAACGTGACCCACGGTTGACGGGAGCACGTGACCCACGGTTGACGGGAGCACGTGACCCACGGTTGACGGGAGCACGTGACCCACGGTTGACGGGAGCAACGTGACCCACGGTTGACGGGAGCACGTGACCCACGGTTGACGGGAGCACGTGACCCACGGTTGACGGGAGCACGTGACCCACGGTTGACGGGAGCAACGTGACCCACGGTTGACGGGAGCAACGTGAGCCCACGGTTGACGGGAGCAACGTGAGCCCACGGTTGACGGGAGCACGTGACCCACGGTTGACGGGAGCAACGTGAGCCCACGGTTGACGGGAGCAACGTGAGCCCACGGTTGACGGGAGCAACGTGAGCCCACGGTTGACGGGAGCAACGTGACCCACGGTTGACGGGAGCAACGTGACCCACGGTTGACGGGAGCAACGTGAGCCCACGGTTGACGGGAGCAACGTGAGCCCACGGTTGACGGGAGCACGTGACCCCACGGTTGACGGGAGCACGTGACCCCACGGTTGACGGGAGCAACGTGACCCACGGTTGACGGGAGCAACGTGAGCCCACGGTTGACGGGAGCACGTGACCCACGGTTGACGGGAGCAACGTGAGCCCACGGTTGACGGGAGCACGTGACCCACGGTTGACGGGAGCACGTGACCCACGGTTGACGGGAGCAACGTGAGCCCACGGTTGACGGGAGCAACGTGAGCCCACGGTTGACGGGAGCACGTGACCCACGGTTGACGGGAGCACGTGACCCACGGTTGACGGGAGCAACGTGACCCACGGTTGACGGGAGCAACGTGACCCACGCCACGCTGATGCTCCGGACGCTGATGCTCTCTCACGCCGTTTTTTAATTGTCGCTCTGTGGCTCTTTCGGTGGAAAAAAAGTCCACGTGGTGGACTTGGAAAATGAAATAAATTAAATCACGACGTTTCGTGCGCAACAACAACAACAACAGCAGCAAACAACAGCAGGCGTCCGTCAGCATGGTGGGACAACCACAGCAAGGAAATAATTTGCTGAAGTGGGTCGAGAGGTCTTCCGTGACAAGAGGTCATATAGGTAAGAGAGGGGGGGAGGAGAGAGAAGCGCTAGGGGAAGAGAGGACCTGAGACCGGGGTGGGGAAGTGGGCAGGGCTGGGAGTGGGAGGCTGGCGAAGCTGGAGATGCGGATACGAAGGCAACGACCATAAAGCAGTTAAGGTTTGGATACGAATTGAGCAATCATTGGAAGGATGTTATTAACCAGGTAAAAAAAAACTTAACTGCTTCATGTGTACACACAGTGTACACACAGTGTACACACAGTGTACACACACACACACAGTGTACACAGTGTACACACACACACACACAGTGTACACACACAGTGTACACACACACACAGTGTACACACACGCAGTGTATACACAGTGTATGTCCACAGTGTATATACGTACACACAGTGTACACACACACACAGTGTATATACACAGTGTACACACACACACAGTGTACACAGTGTACACACACACACACAGTGTACACACACAGTGTACACACACACACAGTGTACACACACACAGTGTACACACACGCAGTGTATACACAGTGTATGTCCACAGTGTATATACGTACACACAGTGTACACACACACACACAGTGTATATACACAGTGTACACACACACACAGTGTACACACACACAGTGTATACACAGTGTATGTCCACAGTGTATATACGTACACACAGTGTACACACACACACAGTGTATATACACAGTGTACACACACACACACAGTGTACACACACACAGTGTATACACAGTGTATACACACACACACACAGTGTACACACACAGTGTGCACACACACAGTGTACACACACACAGTGTATACACAGTGTATGTCCACAGTGTATATACGTACACACAGTGTACACACACACACACAGTGTATATACACAGTGTACACACACACACAGTGTATATACACAGTGTACACACACACACACAGTGTACACACACACAGTGTATACACAGTGTATGTCCACAGTGTATATACGTACACACAGTGTACACACACACACACAGTGTATATACACAGTGTACACACACACACACAGTGTACACACACACACAGTGTATACACAATAATGTCCACGTTGTTGTTGTAGCTGAGCCCACGCACCCAAGGGAGGTAGCAATGTAAAATGAATCTAAATCAACTTAAACTCCAATCCCGCTGTGTGACGTCACCACTCAGCATTACTTCATCGGCGTGAAAGGCCAGGGGGAGGTGTACCTCGCTAGTGACGTCATGTCACCAAGGTATTCATCCGTCCATCGCGCTCTTGAACGTGACGTCACCTCCGCTTGGGTCACTGCCGATATCGGTCCAGTGCCAATCCTTATTTGGGCAAAGCTACGCCCAGTGACTGGCGGCTCATTAACATAATGTATCCGTTAAAGCCGTCGCGAGTTTATTGCGACGGGTTCAGCACCCACGACATAACGGGAGGGTTACATTAACATAATTTATTTACCCTATAATTTATTTATTTTACGGAGCAGCTCATTATGGGAGGAGCGCGTCTCGTGACCCGGAAGTGACGTCACGTCACCTGCTACCGCGTGACGTCACAAGGTAACACTGAAATCTGAGGTGAGAAATTCTCATTGCGATTGTGGTTGTTGTGGTGGTGGTGGTGGTTGTTGTGGTTGTGGTGGTTGTTGTTGTTGTTTACCAAGGTAGAGCTTCGCTCTCTCTCTCTCTCGTAGGGATGTCAGTTGAGTAGCAGCGAGCATGGGAATCGACGTCCAGGTTGGAACGTTACAACGCGGGGCCTAGCCCACGCGGGGCCTTGCCTCCTGCCCTCGCCTGATTTGCATTCACTTTTAATTATCTCGCTTTAAGTTTAATTTGTCTTCACCCGGCTCGCCACTTTGTTTTTCACTTTGTTTTATTGTAAATATTCACGCAGTTTTTTTTATTTTATTGTCGTTCTTTTTGTTAGCAGGCCAAGCGCCGCTTGAGCTGCTATACCGCTCTTGTTATCAGAAGCGACCTGCCCACAACAACAACACAACAAGGTGAGGCTTTGTCAACGTGTGTGAATGTTTTTGACTTAAAACTTTCGTGACTGCATGAAGTGCCAGCGGGAGGTGTAACTCGCTAATTAATATTCATGGTTTTATTCGGTAAAGCCACGTAGATAGAAAATAAAATAATACAAATAAATTAAAAAAATATTTTTTTTTTTTAAAAATAAAGCAATAAACCCACGACGTTTCGATCGCAACACAAGTGGTCTTTATCTTATTGAATTTAATCTGTTATCTTTATTTTCTATCTACGTGACTTTACCGAAAGAACCAACAATACGTGCGTCAATGTATGTATCTATCGGTCAAAGACGCTAAGCGCGTGCCGCTGTTGACTCTCAATGTGTGGAGGGGAACACCTTCACCACGGGGAGAGAGAGAGACAGAGACACGGATAGCCTCGGCTATGTTGATTGATCCTCGATTCATTACTTGGTGGCGTGAGGAAGAATGAATGCTGAGCAGATGAAGGTGGCCAGGCATGGTTCTGGTCACACCACCACCACCACCTGTTTACTCATGTGACAGTGTGTGACAGTGTCAAGTTTGTGTTTGTAGTATAGTCTATCAACTCTGTTGAACACGGAGGTTATATCAAAACAATAGTTTATTTTTGTTTTCCTCTGGAACTCTTTATAAGAATGGAGTCAGGAAGTGAACACAGCACACACATTCAGCTGAAGTCGGATCTGTTCATCCCAGCATTATTAAGTATGGTGAGTGTACTGACAGTCTATAATGTAGACTGTAGTAATGGTTATTTATTATGGTGAGTGTACTGACAGTCTATAATGTAGACTGTAGTAATGGTTATTTATTATGGTGAGTGTACTGACAGTCTATAATGTAGACTGTAGTAATGGTTATTAAGTATGGTGAGTGTACTGACAGTCTATAATGTAGACTGTAGTAATGGTTATTAAGTATGGTGAGTGTACTGACAGTCTATAATGTAGACTGTAGTAATGGTTATTAAGTATGGTGAGTGTACTGACAGTCTATAATGTAGACTGTAGTAATGGTTATTAAGTATGGTGAGTGTACTGACAGTCTATAATGTATACTGTAGTAATGGTTATTAAGTCTGGTGAGTGTACTGACAGTCTATAATGTAGACTGTAGCAATGGTTATTAAGTATGGTGAGTGTACTGACAGTCTATAATGTAGACTGTAGTAATGGTTATTAAGTATGGTGAGTGTACTGACAGTCTATAATGTAGACTGTAGCAATGGTTATTAAGTATGGTGAGTGTACTGACAGTCTATAATGTAGACTGTAGCAATGGTTATTAAGTATGGTGAGTGTACTGACAGTCTATAATGTAGACTGTAGTAATGGTTATTAAGTATGTTGAGTGTACTGACAGTCTATAATGTAGACTGTAGTAATGGTTATTAAGTATGGTGAGTGTACTGACAGTCTATAATGTAGACTGTAACAATGGTTATTAGGTATGGTGAGTGTACTGACAGTCTATAATGTAGACTGTAGTAATGGTTATTAATCTGAGTGAGTTTACTGACAGTCTATAATGTAGACTGTAGTAATGGTTATTAAGTATGGTGAGTGTACTGACAGTCTATAATGTAGACTGTTGTAATGGTTATTAAGTATGGTGAGTGTACTGACAGTCTATAATGTAGACTGTAGCCTGGTTGTTAAGTATGGTGAGTTTACTGACAGTCTATAATGTAGACTGTAGCAATGGTTATTAAGTATGGTGAGTGTACTGACAGTCTATAATGTAGACTGTAGTAATGGTTATTAAGTATGGTGAGTGTACTGACAGTCTATAATGTAGAATGTAGCAATGGTTATTAAGTATGGTGAGTGTACTGACAGTCTATAATGTAGACTGTAGCAATGGTTATTAAGTATGGTGAGTGTACTGACAGTCTATAATGTAGACTCTAGCAATGGTTATTAAGTATGGTGAGTGTACTGACAGTCTATAATGTAGACTGTAGCAATGGTTATTAAGTATGGTGAGTTTACTGACAGTCTATAATGTAGACTGTAGCAATGGTTATTAAGTATGGTGAGTGTACTGACAGTCTATAATGTAGACTGTAGCCTGGTTATTAAGTATGGTGAGTGTACTGACAGTCTATAATGTAGACTGTAGCAATGGTTATTAAGTATGGTGAGTTTACTGACAGTCTATAATGTCTATAATGTAGACTGTAGTAATGGTTATTGAGTATGGTGAGTGTACTGACAGTCTATAATGTAGACTGTAGTAATGGTTATTAAGTATGGTGAGTGTACTGACAGTCTATAATGTAGACTGTAGTAATGGTTATTAAGTATGTTGAGTGTACTGACAGTCTATAATGTAGACTGTAGTAATGGTTATTAAGTATGGTGAGTGTACTGACAGTCTACAATGTAGACTGTAGCCTGGTTATTAAGTATGGTGAGTGTACTGACAGTCTATAATGTAGACTGTTGTAATGGTTATTAAGTATGGTGGGTTTACTGACAGTCTATAATGTAGACTCTAGCAATGGTTATTAAGTATGGTGAGTGTACTGACAGTCTATAATGTAGACTGTAGCCTGGTTGTTAAGTATGGTGAGTTTACTGACAGACTATAATGTCTATAATGTAGACTGTAGTAATGGTTATTGAGTATGGTGAGTGTACTGACAGTCTATAATGTAGACTGTAGTAATGGTTATTAAGTATGGTGAGTGTACTGACAGTCTATAACGTAGACTGTAGCAATGGTTATTAAGTATGGTGAGTGTACTGACAGTCTATAATGTAGACTGTGGTAATGGTTATTAAGTATGGTGAGTGTACTGACAGTCTATAATGTAGACTGTAGTAATGGTTATTAAGTATGGTGAGTTTACTGACAGTCTATAATGTAGACTGTAGCAATGGTTATTAAGTATGGTGAGTGTACTGACAGTCTATAATGTAGACTGTAGTAATGGTTATTAAGTATGGTGAGTGTACTGACAGTCTATAATGTAGACTGTAGCAATGGTTATTAAGTATGGTGGGTGTACTGACAGTCTATAATGTAGACTGTAGTAATGGTTATTAAGTATGGTGAGTGTACTGACAGTCTATAATGTAGACTGTAGCAATGGTTATTAAGTATGGTGAGTGTACTGACAGTCTATAATGTAGACTGTAGTAATGGTTATTAAGTATGGTGAGTGTACTGACAGTCTATAATGTAGACTGTAGTAATGGTTATTAAGTATGGTGAGTGTACTGACAGTCTATAATGTAGACTGTAGTAATGGTTATTAAGTATGGTGAGTGTACTGACAGTCTATAATGTAGAATGTAGCAATGGTTATTAAGTATGGTGAGTTTACTGACAGTCTATAATGTAGACTGTAGTAATGGTTATTAAGTATGGTGAGTGTACTGACAGTCTATAATGTAGACTGTAGTAATGGTTATTAAGTATGGTGAGTTTACTGACAGTCTATAATGTAGACTGTAGTAATGGTTATTAAGTATGGTGAGTGTACTGACAGTCTATAATGTAGACTGTAGTAATGGTTATTAAGTATGGTGAGTGTACTGACAGTCTATAATGTAGACTGTAACCTGGTTGTTAAGTATGGTGAGTTTACTGACAGTCTATAATGTAGACTGTAGCAATGGTTATTAAGTATGGTGAGTGTACTGACAGTCTATAATGTAGACTGTATCAATGGTTATTAAGTATGGTGAGTGTACTGACAGTCTATAATGTAGACTGTAGTAATGGTTATTAAGTCTGGTGAGTGTACTGACAGTCTATAATGTAGACTGTAGCAATGGTTATTAAGTCTGGTGAGTGTACTGACAGTCTATAATGTAGACTGTAGCAATGGTTATTAAGTATGGTGAGTGTACTGACAGTCTATAATGTAGACTGTAGTAATGGTAATTAAGTATGGTGAGTGTACTGACAGTCTATAATGTAGACTGTAGTAATGGTTATTAAGTATGGTGAGTGTACTGACAGTCTATAATGTAGACTGTTGTAATGGTTATTAAGTATGGTGAGTTTACTGACAGTCTATAATGTAGACTGTAGTAATGGTTATTAAGTATGGTGAGTGTACTGGCAGTCTATAATGTAGACTGTAGCCTGGTTATTAAGTATGGTGAGTGTACTGACAGTCTATAATGTAGACTGTAGTAATGGTCATTAAGTATGGTGAGTGTACTGGCAGTCTATAATGTAGACTGTAGCCTGGTTATTAAGTATGGTGAGTGTACTGACAGTCTATAATGTAGACTGTAGCCTGGTTATTAAGTATGGTGAGTGTACTGACAGTCTATAATGTAGACTGTAGTAATGGTTATTAAGTATGGTGAGTGTACTGACAGTCTATAATGTAGACTGTAGCAATGGTTATTAAGTATGGTGAGTGTATTGACAGTCTATAATGTAGACTGTAGTAATGGTTATTAAGTATGGTGAGTGTACTGACAGTCTATAATGTAGACTAGTAATGGTTATTAAGTATGGTGAGTGTACTGACAGTCTATAATGTAGACTGTAGTAATGGTTATTAAGTATGGTGAGTGTACTGACAGTCTATAATGTAGACTGTAGTAATGGTTATTAAGTATGGTGAGTGTACTGACAGTCTATAATGTAGACTGTAGTAATGGTTATTAAGTATGGTGAGTTTACTGACAGTCTATAATGTAGACTGTAGTAATGGTTATTAAGTATGGTGAGTGTACTGACAGTCTATAATGTAGACTAGTAATGGTTATTAAGTATGGTGAGTGTACTGACAGTCTATAATGTAGACTGTTGTAATGGTTATTAAGTATGGTGAGTGTACTGACAGTCTATAATGTTGTAAAACAATAAAATTATTATTCTTGGTTCGTTCGGTAAAGTCACCACCACGTTAGAAGGTGAAACAATAAAATAATAAAAATATAAAACAATAACATTATTGTAAAACAATAAAATTAGTATTCTTGGTTCTTTGGGTAAAGTCACCACCACGTAGAATGAGAATAAAATAATAAAAATATAAAACAATAAAATTAAATTTCGATTTAAAGCTTTCGTGACTAGCAAGGATTCATCTTCTTTGGTTCTTTCGGTAAAGTCACCACCACCACGTAGAAGGGAAACAATAAAATAATAATAATATAAAACAATACAATTAAATTTCTATTTAAAGCTTTCGTGACTAGCGAGGATTCATCTTCTTTGGTTCTTTCGGTAAAGTCACTCACTCATACACTCACTCACCCACTCACTTACTCACCTAATCACTCATACACTCACCCACTCACTCACTCTCTCATACACTCACCCACTCATAAACTCACTCATACACTCATACTCACCCACTCATACACTCTCTCATACACTCACTCACTCACCCACTCACTTACTCACCTAATCACTCATACACTCACCCGCTCACTCATACACTCACCCACTCACTCACTCATACACTCACTCACCCACTCACTCACTTACTCACCTAATCACTCATACACTCACCCACTCACTCATACACTCACTCACTCATACACTCATACACTCACCCACTCATACACTCACTCATACACTCACACACTCATACACTCACTCACCCACTCACTCACTTACTCACCTAATCACTCATACACTCACCCACTCACTCATACACTCACCCACTCACTCACTCATACACTCACTCACCCACTCACTCACTTACTCACCTAATTCCTCATACACTCACCCGCTCACTCATACACTCACCCA
This sequence comes from Petromyzon marinus, assembly GCF_048934315.1. Lineage (NCBI taxonomy): Eukaryota > Metazoa > Chordata > Hyperoartia > Petromyzontiformes > Petromyzontidae > Petromyzon > Petromyzon marinus. The sequence continues at coordinate 73,759 of NW_027422838.1, read as the reverse complement.
CTCACTCACTCATACACTCACTCACTCATACACTCACTCACCCACTCACTCTCTCATACACTCACTCACCCACTCACTCACTTACTCACCTAATCACTCATACACTCACCCGCTCACTCATACACTCACCCACTCACTCACTCATACACTCACTCACCCACTCACTCACTTACTCACCTAATCACTCATACACTCACCCGCTCACTCATACACTCACCCACTCACTCACTCTCTCATACACTCAATCACCCACTCACTCACTTACTCACCTAATCACTCATACACTCACCCGCTCACTCATACACTCACCCACTCACTCACTCATACATACACTCACTCACCCACTCACTCACTTACTCACCTAATCACTCATACACTCACCCACTCACTCATACACTCACCCACTCACTCACTCATACACTCACTCACTCATACACTCACCCACTCACTCACTCATACACTCACTCACCCACTCACTCACTTACTCACCTAATCACTCATACACTCACCCACTCACTCATACACTCACCCACTCACTCACTCATACACTCACTCACTCATACACTCACTCACCCACTCACTCTCTCATACACTCACTCACCCACTCACTCACTTACTCACCTAATCACTCATACACTCACCCGCTCACTCATACACTCACCCACTCACTCACTCACTCATACACTCACTCACCCACTCACTCACTTACTCACCTAATCACTCACCCACTCACCTAATCACTCATACACTCACTCACCCACTCACTCACTTACTCACCTAATCACTCACCCACTCACCTAATCACTCATACACTCACTCACCCACTCACTCACTCACTCATACACTCACTCACTCATTCACTCACCCACTCACTCTCTCATACACTCACTCACCCACTCACTCACTTACTCACCTAATCACTCATACACTCACCCACTCACTCATACACTCACCCACTCACTCACTCATACACTCACTCACTCATACACTCACTCACCCACTCACACTCTCATACACTCACTCACCCACTCACTCACTTACTCACCTAATCACTCATACACTCACTCATACACTCACACACTCACTCATACACTCACTCACTCATACACTCACTCACTTACTCACTTACTTACTCACCTAATCACTCATACACTCACCCACCCACTCACTCACTTACTCACCTAATCACTCATACACTCACTCACTCACTCATACACTCACCCACTCACTCATACACTCACTCACCCACTCACTCACTTACTCACCTAATCACTCATACACTCACCCACTCGCTCATACACTCACCCACTCACCTAATCACTCATACACTCACTCACCCACTCACTCACTCACTCATACACTCACTCATACACTCACTCATACACTCACTCACACACTCACTCATACACTCACTCATACACTCACTCACTCACTCATACACTCACTCACTTACTCATACACTTACTCACCTAATCACTCATACACTCACCCACTCACTCACTCACTTACTCACCTAATCACTCATACACTCACCCACTCACTCATACACTCACCCACTCACTCATACACTCACTCACTCACTCACCCACTCACTCATACACTAACTCACTCATACACTCACTCAACCACTCACTCACTCACTCATACACTCACTCATACACTCACTCATACACTCACACACTCACTCATACACTCACCCACTCACTCACTCATACACTCACTCACTCATACACTCACTCACCCACTCACTCACTCACTTACTCACCTAATCACTCATACACTCACCCACTCACTCATACACTCACTCACTCACTCATACACTCACTCACTCATACACTCACTCACACACTCACTCATACACTCACCCACTCACTCACTCATACACTCACTCACTCATACACTCACTCATACACTCACTCTCTCATACACTCACCCACTCATAAACTCACTCATACACTCATACACTCACCCACTCATACACTCACTCATACACTCACTCACCCACTCACTCACTTACTTACTCACCTAATCACTCATACACTCACCCACCCACTCACTCACTTACTCACCTAATCACTCATACACTCACCCACTCACTCATACACTCACCCACTCATACACTCACTCACCCACTCACTCACTCACTTACTCACCTAATCACTCATACACTCACCCACTCGCTCATACACTCACCCACTCACCTAATCACTCATACACTCACTCACTCATACACTCACTCATACACTCACTCACCCACTCACTCATACACTCACTCACCCACTCACTCACTTACTCACCTAATCACTCATACACTCACCCACTCACTCATACACTCACCCACTCACTCACCCACTCACTCACTCATACACTCACTCACCCACTCATACACTCACCCACTCACTCATACACTCACTCACCCACTCACTCACTCACTTACTCACCTAATCACTCATACACTCACCCACTCGCTCATACACTCACCCACTCACCTAATCACTCATACACTCACTCACCCACTCACTCACTCATACACTCACTCATACACTCACTCATACACTCACTCATACACTCACACACTCACTCATACACTCACTCATACACTCACTCACTCATACACTCACTCACTTACTCATACACTTACTCACCTAATCACTCATACACTCACCCACTCACTCACTTACTCACCTAATCACTCATACACTCACCCACTCACTCATACACTCACCCACTCACTCATACACTCACTCACTCACCCACTCACTCATACACTAACTCACTCATACACTCACTCAACCACTCACTCACTCACTCATACACTCACTCATACACTCACTCATACACTCACACACTCACTCATACACTCACCCACTCACTCACTCAGAGAGAGAGGTAGACACAGAAACAAAGGGGTAGACACAGACAGAGAGAGACAGAGAGAGACACAGATAGAGACAGAGAGAAAGACACAGAGAAAGACAGAGACACACAGAGACAGAGAGTTAGACACAGAGACAGGGATAAAGACACAGAGAGAGACACAGAGACAGAGATAGACACAGAGAGAGATAGACACAGCGAGAGAGAAAAAGAGAGAGACAGAGAGAGACACAGAGAGAGACACAGAGAGAGACACAGAGAGAGAGACACAGAGAGAGACACAGAGAGAGACACAGAGAGACAGAGAGAGACACACAGATAGACACAGAGACAGAGAGAGACACACAGAGAGAGACACAGAGAGAGACACAGAGAGAGACACAGAGAGACAGAGAGAGACACACAGATAGACACAGAGACAGAGAGAGAAACACAGAGAGAGACACAGAGAGAGAGAGACACACAGAGAGACACAGAGAGAGACAGAGAGAGAGACACAGAGAGAGAGACACAGAGAGAGACACACAGAGAGAGACACAGAGAGAGACACAGAGAGAGACACAGAGAGAGACACAGAGAGAGAGACACAGAGAGAGACACACAGAGAGAGACACAGAGAGAGACACAGAGAGAGAGACACACAGAGAGACACAGAGAGAGACAGAGAGAGACACACAGATAGACACAGAGACAGAGAGAGACACACAGAGAGAGACACACAGAGAGAGACACAGAGAGAGAGGTAGACACAGAAACAAAGGGGTAGACACAGACAGAGAGAGACAGAGAGAGACACACAGATAGAACAGATAGACACAGAGACACAGAGAGAGACAGAGAGAAAGACACAGAGAAAGACACAGAGAGAGACACAGAGAGACACAGAGAGAGAGACACAGAGAGAGACACAGAGAGAGACACAGAGAGAGAGACACAGAGAGAGAGACACAGAGAGAGACACAGAGAGAGAGACACAGAGAGAGACACACAGAGAGAGACACAGAGAGAGACACAGAGAGAGAGACACAGAGAGAGACACAGAGAGAGACACAGAGACACAGAGACAGACACAGAGAGAGACACAGAGAGAGACACAGAGACAGACACAGAGAGAGACACAGAGAGACAGAGAGACAGAGAGAGACACACAGAGAGAGACACAGAGAGACACAGAGAGAGACACAGAGAGAGACACAGAGAGAGAGACACAGAGATAATAGACACACAGAGAGAGACACAGAGAGAGACACAGAGAGACACACAGATAGACACAGAGACACAGAGAGAGACAGAGAGAAAGACACAGAGAGAGACAGACAGAGAGAGAGACAGAGACACACAGAGACACACAGAGACAGAGAGTTAGACACAGAGACAGGGATAAAGACACAGAGAGAGACAGAGAGACAGATAGACAGAGATAGACAGAGAGAGATAGACACAGAGAGAGAGACACAGAGAGAGAGAGACAGAGAGAGACGCAGAGAGAGACACAGAGAGAGAGAGACAGAGAGAGACACAGAGAGAGACACAGAGACACAGAGACAGACACAGAGAGAGACACAGAGAGAGACACAGAGACAGACACAGAGAGAGACACAGAGAGACAGAGAGACACAGAGAGAGACACAGAGAGACATAGAGAGACACAGAGAGAGACACAGAGAGAGACACAGAGAGAGAGACACAGAGAGAGACACACAGAGAGAGACACAGAGAGAGACACAGAGAGACACACAGATAGACACAGAGACACAGAGAGAGACACAGAGAGAGACAGAGAGAGGCACAGAGAGAGACACAGAGAGAGAGACACACAGAGAGAGACACAGAGAGAGAGACACAGAGAGAGAGACAGAGAGAGACACAGAGAGAGACACAGCGAGAGAGACAGAGAGAGAGACACAGAGACACAGAGACAGACACAGAGAGAGACACAGAGAGAGACACACAGAGAGACACAGAGAGACACAGAGAGACACAGAGAGAGACACAGAGAGAGAAACACAGAGAGACACAGAGAGACACAGAGAGAGACACACAGAGAGAGACACAGAGAGAGACACAGAGAGGTAGACACAGAGAGAGACACAGAGAGAGACACAGAGAGACAGAGAGAGACACAGAGAGAGACACACAGAGAGAGACACAGAGAGAGAAACACAGAGAGAGACACACAGAGAGAGACACAGAGAGAGACACAGAGAGAGACACACAGATAGATACAGAGACACACAGAGAAACACAGAGAGAGACACACAGAGAGAGACACAGAGAGAGACACAGAGAGAGACACACACACAGAGAGACACAGAGAGAGACAGAGAGAGACACACAGATAGACACAGAGACAGAGAGAGACACACAGAGAGAGACACAGAGAGAGAGAGAGACACAGAGAGAGAGGTAGACACAGAAACAAAGGAGTAGACACAGACAGAGAGATACAGAGAGACACACACAGATAGACACAGATAGACACAGATAGACACAGAGACACAGAGAGAGACAGAGAGAAAGACACAGAGAGAGACACACAGAGAGAGACACAGAGAGAGAGACACAGAGAGAGAGACACAGAGAGACAGAGAGAGACACAGAGAGAGACACAGATAGACACAGAGACAGAGAGAGACACAGAGAGAAAGACACAGAGAGAGACAGACAGAGAGAGACAGAGAGAGACAGAGACACACAGAGACAGAGAGTTAGACACAGAGACAGGGATAAAGACACAGAGAGAGACACAGAGACAGATAGACAGAGATAGACAGAGAGAGATACACACAGAGAGAGACACAGAGAGAGAGACAGAGAGAGACACAGAGAGAGATAGACACAGAGAGAGACACAGGGAGAGAGACAGAGAGAGACACAGAGAGAGACACAGAGACACAGAGACACAGAGACAGACACAGAGAGAGATACACAGAGAGAGACACAGAGAGAGACACAGAGAGACAGAGAGAGAGACACACACAGAGAGAGACACAAAGAGACATAGAGAGACAGAGAGAGACACAGAGAGACACAGCGAGAGAGAGACACAGAGAGAGAGAGACACAGAGAGAGACACAGAGAGAGATACCCAGAGAGAGACACAGAGAGAGACACAGAGAGAGACACAGAGAGACAGAGAGAGACACACAGAGACAGAGAGAGAGACACAGAGAGAGACACAAAGAGACAGAGAGAGACACACAGATAGACACAGAGACAGAGAGAGACACACAGAGAGAGACACAGAGAGAGAAACAGAGAGAGACACAGAGAGAGAGAGACACACAGAGAGACACAGAGAAACACAGAGATAGACACAGAGAGACACAGAGAGACACAGAGAGAGACACAGAGAGAGAGAGACACAGAGAGACACAGAGAG